>NC_139218.1:361523262-361568262 GCF_055691185.1 Crinia signifera
TTCCAGAAATGGACTTCCTATCCAGCTAAAACTATAAAAAAAAAATGTCCAATTAGTCCTCAGGGACCTCTCCATGATTTAGTGTAGTTCTTGTTGGTCCCATTGTGCTGGGCATTTTTCTATAGTTTTAGCTGGATAGGTCCATTTTTTTGAAATTAGGCTATATTTGTACCTTAATTGGGAGGGGTATTTAGATCAGCATTGGCTGCATTACTTTTTATTCATTGAGAAGCACAATCCCCATCTGGCTTTCTTGTTTCTTCCTGTGAAGAGCAGCCAGGGAGCTGCCCAGTGTGTGTTGAGAGAGGAACCAGCAGCATAGGCAGACAAGGAGCAGTGAGTGGAGGCTGAGCCCACTCTGAGGCTGGTGGGCGGGGCCAGCCACTGTGACTAGGAAGGTGCCGTGTCAGTGCGGTGTTGTTCCTCAGTTACATACAGCAGGCAGCCTCCAATCACAGCAGCAGTGAATCTGCCTGCAGGGTTGCGAGGGTGGCAGGGCTTAGAGTAGTCCAACCTTACCCCTCCCTCCCCAGTTAGGCAGAAAACTGAACCAATGGCAGGAGTTTCAGGACCATGTGCAAGCTACGAAATTTGCGCCCTAACTCCCATACTTTTTAAAGGGACAGTGGTCTCACAAGGAAAAGATGTGGTCACATAATAGTGTTCCTAATTCAAATTATGCCACAAAGTAGCACAATCATATTCCCATTACACCGCTTGTAGTACTCCTGATTTATATAACACCACATAGTATTGTCCCTTATTTAAATTATGACACACAATAGTGCCCCTTCTTTAAATTACACTACACAGTTGTACTCCTTATACATGTAAGCCACACAGTAGTGTTGCTTACCCATAAAGCCCACAATAGTATTGTTTATGAAATTACCTGGTATGGTATCCCCTTCAGGTCTAATTGTTTCCTGCTCTCTGCCATATGTCTCATGGTCGTTGTCATGCCCCTGTTATGTCTCAGTGTTGTGCTTTCTGCCTGTACCACATGCTGCCGTATTCTGTTTATTGTATTCCTGTTTTTTGCTATTACACCTACTTGTATTTCTGCCCATTCCCTTAACTTTATTCATGCATTTTGACCGTATACTTTGCCTGCTTAGCACTGTTGAATATACGGCACCTTATTAATAAGCAATTGTAATGTAGAGTCACATATTTACAAATTAATCTCATTTATTCAGTTTAGTTTCTCAATTTAATCCAAGCCTGTTTCCATTTATAGAGTCATATTATATGAAAGGACTTGTTAGTTTGGCAACTTGTTAGTAAAGCTTGTACCAAAAAAAACCTGATAAAAACGGCAGTGTTGCATGGGACTCGTCTGCGAGTAGAGGTGAGGATCCACATACTCCACACTAGGGTGTTGCTTTTCATTTTCTATCCCCCTTCATACCTACAAGAATGGCTTCTCTCCCTAGCCCAGCATAAGCAAAACATACACCTTGTTCATATGTTTTACAGGGCATGGCCACACCTCTGCGATTAGGCCACACCCCATACATTGCCCAAGTCCGACCCTGATTTTATAGGTAATTGTGATAGTACGTAAATCAGGCATACACACTGAGCAATATGCCAAATTTGTCCTTCCAGTTTGCCCAGAAGTGACAAATTGGGCCCATACCGTTGTAGTGTGAGCCCACCTTGGCACTGCAGGGGTGTTAAATGCTTGTGATGTTTGCCGTTACAAGCACAGTGAATTCATATACTGTATATAATACATTCAGCCCATAAACTATTCTACAAGGTTACTCAGTACAAGCCTTCAAGGCAAATAGCATTGTCATCACTGGGTTGTCATACGTCCATGTATTGTTTATTGAGAGGAAAGACATCAAGGTTATTGTTCAACGAAACAGTTTTTGTCATACACAATTTATGTGCTTCAGTACAAACAGATACAGTCATCAGTAGCGCACGCAGGGGGGGTTTCTGGGTACCCAGAAACCCCCCCAGGAGTCTAAGGGCCCTAAGCTGAAAGCTGATGGTCCCCTCTTTCCATGGGTACAAGAATTTTAAAAATCGGCCCTTGGGAACCGGAGATATCTGACTTCAAAGCAGTGGTCCCCATCCAAGCCTGTTAATTGCTCTTCCAAGTCTCTGACTCAGAGTTTCTCTGAGGGTATATTCCAAAAGCTGGGACTCTCCCCCATTGGTGGACACTAGTAGCTTGTCTCTACTGTTCCCAGAACCAGAGATATCAGCCTTCCAGCAGCTGGTTACTGCTCCAGCTCCACACACCTGGTATGTAGTTTTATATTCTCGTTGGCAGATTGCTCTGCCTCCTGAACTCTGATCCCCTCGTCCCCATTACCATTTGGTAGGTGGGATTCTCTAGTTTTTAAATCCATTAAATGTATTTCTGGGAACTGGAGATATCTGCAGTCAAGCAAGCTGTCCTCCCACCAGAAAATTATTAATAATAAGCCCACTCCACTATACACCCCTCCTCTGCATATTAAACATCCTCTACCACCCTGGAAGTTATGTATCAGGGCCCCTTCATTCAGCCCAATGCCCCCTTCTCCCACCATCTGTGCAGTAAAGGGGTAATTAATGGAAATTACTGATCCAGGCCCTACATGCTGAGCAGTTGATATAATACACCCTACCACCCGTGGGACAACAAAGCTTCCCCCACCCCTACCGCTGGAGGATCAGTAGTGGCCCCAATACATTGCTATGCCCAGGGGTCTACACTGCTGTTGACGCCCCTGTATGTTTATATATATATATATATATATATATATATATATATTGGTCTATCTATAATACTTTAACTGACCCGGCATATACTGGGTCACCTAAGTGTCCATCTCTGTGCTTTGCTCCGCCCCTCTGGAAACCCCCTTTTGAAAATCCTGCGTTTGCCACTGACAGTGTATGGAAGGGGTGGGTGCGAAGGGCAGATTTGTACATTAACAGGAATATATTGCCTCCCTCACACCCTCTATGTCTCACCCTGAAAGAATCCACATACCCTGTTTCCCCGATAATAAGACCTACCCCGATAATAAGCCCTACCCCAGATTTGGAACATTTGTCTAAAATAAGCCCTCCCCCGAAAATAAGGCCTATGAATTTTCCCATAGATTTTATTAAAGTTATTAAAATGTAGCCCTGCTCAGCCCCGCTCAACTCTCCTGTACCTGTACGATAATACCGCGGCTCCCGTTCCCAGGGATGCATTGCGGTAGGCGTGGCGTGACGTCACGCACATCACGCCGCGCACATCACGCGGCTGCTGAACAGTACAGCCTGTACAGCACACAGCGCCGACAGCACACAGGGGCCATCAATACAGTTCTGGCTGTCTCGGTAAGCAAACAGAGGTTTGGGGCCATCAAGAATGTGGGGGCATGTGGAAAGATTTGGGGCCATCAAGAATGTGGGGGCATGTGGAAAGGTTTGGGGCCATCAAGAATGTGGGGTCTATTAAAATAAGCCCTCCCCCGAAAATAAGACCTATGGTCTTTTTTGAGAGGAAAATAAAAATAAGACAGTGTCTTATTATCGGGGAAACACGGTAGCAGCTGTAGGCCCTCAATGCCTTAGTAACAATACTGCATAGCTCAGTGATGACTAACCTTGACACTCCAACTGTTGTTGAACTACACATCCCAGCATGCCCTGCATCAGTTTTGGCATGGCCAAATAGCAAATCTGTAGCAGGGCATGCTGGGATGTGTAGTTCAACAACAGCTGGAGTGTCAAGGTTAGCCATCACTTACATAGCTGGTACAATGACCGATTACATTCTACTGCTCCTGTAAAAAGAGAGGCAATGGAAAATATCATATTAATACAGTTCTGTGACATGACATATAGCTGAGCCCTGCAATGTGGCGGATTTGTATAATTTGGCTCCAGATCACTTGTTATGTACAAGGAGAACGTAATCTCAGAGACAGCTGTCTATGTGCATCACCGTTACCCCCGGTGACAGGCAGGAACCACCAGTGATATGATCACCAGGGCATGAGATATACAATCTGGCCATCACAAGAGCCTAGTTTACTATTGCGTATTATACGTGCACATATTGCCAATTAAGCTTTAATAACTATAGATGCCAAAAATGTATGAAAACAAATTATAAAATAAAGGCACACACAAAAAATCAGATGCACATATATATGTATAAAATGCAATAACTGCCATTGACATAGCAGTATACATATTTTAATGGTGACATTCACAAACTTGACATGGTCTGAATATTGACATTCACAATGGCGGCAATAAAAGAATGTCAGCATTGTGATTATCAACGATAGAATGTTAGCAGATTATATTTATCTATGGATTTTACCCCATGTAAAATCTACCTCCCAGCTCAGCATCAGTGAGTTAGATGTAGTCAGTGACTGCACTGGCTTTACTGTAACTGGCAGTGACTTCCTATTGGAAGTACTACCTGTCAGTCACAGGCATACAAGGAATCCCAATAGGAGGTGTTCCTTCCCTTAAGGACTGCCAGTCTGGGCTGCGATCTGTAGAGTGCTGGCTTCCTGCAGGAAGCCTCTGCCTTCTTTATCGCGCAGACCAATCCTCTACTATGGGCTGCAGCCGCCGGCCTTGGGTCACGGCACCTGTGCAATAGAGATGTCTCCTATTCTGGCATGGGGGTAGCGACCACCCCTCTTCCAGACACAACTATGAGCAGTTGCTGTTTAGGCTGCAGTTAGGTTTAGGATCAGGCATAAAAAGGAGAGATCTCTCCTCTCTGGCAGTGTAGCAGACTCTGGCTTTATGATAGAGTCTACTGTACATGAGTAGGTTTCTGGAATCTGGACACTGCCGGCCGCAGGAGGGATGCGGGAACGTCTTAAAAAAACGGGACGTTCCCGTGTTTAGCGGGACAGTTGGGAGGTATGCTTATCTACTATGGGCTAATTTTTGTTGGGAGCCAATTAACCTACCCGTATATATTTGGCTTGAGGGAGGGAACCGGAGTACCTGGAGGAAAGCCACACAACCACAGGGGTAATGCTAACCATTACTGCATATCATGTACTACCCACCTGGAAAATGGCTGCAGTGGTATTTTCCCAGTGATTTTCTGAACCAATGACAGATGTGTCAATGCAAGCATATTCGACACCGGAACAAACGGCCACATGCTTGACTTGCCTCATGTCAACATTTTGAATGTCGGCATGTGATCCGTTGACCTTGCATCCATGTCAACACTCAAAATGTAGACATTCTGAACATTAACAAATTGTACGGCACCTGGTACGGCAGTGATATTGCATTAAACTAGGGATGTCCACCGGCCACTTTTCGGGTTTTGGGTTCTAATGGATTTTGGCAAAACACCTCCTAAGTGTTTTGTGTTTGGATTTTTTGGGTTTTGGGTTCTGATTTTTTGTTAAAAAAGCATAAAAACTGCTAAAATCGCAGGATTTTGGTTTTTATATTTTGCTCCTACGCTATATTAACCTCAATAACATTCATTTCCACTCTGAACAGCTCACACCTTACAATATTGTTTTTAGGGCAAAAGGTTGCACCGAGGTAGCTGGATAACTATGATAAGCCACACAAGTGTGCGGCACAAACACTAGACTGATATGGCACACTTAGCATACCCTCTAGGCTGATACTGCACACCTAGAATTACCCCTGGACTGATATGGCAAAGGTAGCATCACCGCTGGACTGATACGGCACATTTAGCATCACCCCTGGACTGATACGGCACACTTAATAGCACCCCATGGACTGATACGGCACACAGCATCACCCCTGGACTGATTTGGCACACAGCATCACCCCTGGACTGATACGGCACACTTAATAGCACCCCTGGACTGATACGGCACACAGCATCGCCCCTGGACTGATATGGCACACAGCATCACCCCTGGACTGATATGGCACACAGCATCACCCCTGGACTAATACAGCACACTTGGCAGCACCCCATGAATTTTTTTTTTTGTCCCCCATAGGTTTTTCTTCTGTGCAGACAGCACGGCAACATCCGTGCTGTCTGACTTCTACATGCAGAATGAAGATGGCGCCGGAGCCGGACCTTTTATAGAGATCCGAATCCAACGCAGGAAGATGACATTTTGGCCTCGATTTGGACTCCTGAAAATGGCGGGACCCGGCGAACTCCTCGGATCTGTCCTCGGATAAGGTAAGTTCGTGGGGGTTCGGATCTCTAGGATCCGAACCCGCTCATCCCTACATTAAACATGTCTATTCTTCTGCCAGTAAGGTTTAAATGTAAAAAAATGAATACAATTAGCTTAAAGGTATTTGTATGCTGCCTCCTGAGCAATGCAGCAGCAAGTCTAGTCAGTGTAGCCACACAGTCTTCTTGTGGCATGCACTGCAAAGTTGTCTGGCACACACCTACGGCCCTTATCGGATGCGATATATCGTGGCAGTGGCGTAACTATAGCACCACAGCCCCCGCCACCGTGGGGGGGGCGCTGTGCATATGGGGGCGCCGGGGGCTGCGGTGCTATAGTTACACCTCCCCCCAATCCCCCGCAGCCTTACCTATTTCGCTGGTCCCGGCGGCTCCGTTCTTCTGCTGAGGACCACCACAAAATGGCCGCCCCCATACAGCAGCAAAATAAAAATTTATTTATTTTTATTTGTGAAATGGGGAAAGGGGGGTGATTTGAACTTTTAATATTTTTTTTTTTTTTTTTTTAAACGGGTTAAACGGCCACGATCGGCAAACTCGCCGCTCGTGGCCGTGAGAGCAGGTGCCTTGATGTAATATACAGCCATTACCTGCTCTCTTTCAAGCCAGCTGGCTTGATTCCCCCGCAACCGACATATGACGTAAATGTACGTCATATGTCGGGAAGGGGTTAAAATGGGCAAAACCATGTGCACTGCAGGGGGGGCAGATGTAACATGTATAGAGAGAGTTAGGTTTGGGTGAGTTATTTTGTTTCTGTGCAGGGTAAATACTGGCTGCATTATTTTTACACTGCAATTTAGATTTCAGTTTCAGCACACCCCACACAAATTTAATTCTCTTTGCACAGGTTACATCTGCTCCACCTGCAGTGCATATGGTTTTGCCCATTTTAAGAACAAATTTGTACTGAGCTCAGATCAGAATAAGGCCCATAGTAATTACGGTTGAAAAAAGACGTTAGTCCATCAAGTTCAACCTATTTGACTTGTAACTAATGACTTGAGTAAGTAATATTATTATTTCTGCTTGGATTTTCAATAAATTGATACAAATAGCAGTCATTCTGGGCATTCAGTAAAACATTTCCCTTAGCGGTACTACTTGACCTATCTTTCCAATTTATTTCTGGGTGGTTAAAGTCACCCATAATAATAATGTCCCCTAAGCGGGCCGCTTTTCCCCACCTGTAGCAAACTGTCTTTTTCCTCCTCGGTATTAATGTTGGGTGGTTTATAACACGTTCCTACGATAAGTTTTTTAAACCCCTTTTTTAGACCCTGTGATTTCTACCCATACCGATTCTACTGACTACATTGTGCTCTCGTATATGTCTTCCCTTGTGTATGGTTTCAAGGATGATTTAACATATAAACCTACCCCCCCCCCCCCATCCCCTTCTACCTATCCTATTTTTTCTGCAGTCTGTACGCAGAGTATAATATGTAAGAAATGACATAAAAATAGGACATGCTGATTGATCTCTGACTTCATATGGAGCCAGCTGAATGCCACAGCCTTATTTGATATAAATTGATAGCTGTGGATTGGTGCATATCTTTTTCTTGCCCTTTAGGCACTTTCAAGTTCGCTTTATTCTAATCACTATGGCTTTTTAATATATCATGCTGACTGATGGTCACCGTCTGCACCAGTTGTACGACGTACAGCAGGGTCCTTGGAACAGACTGTGTTTGGTGGAATGTTGACAAAGTGCATCTTTCACCAGCTTTCATGTAAGTTGCCATAGCTGCCTCATTTGTGAATTATTTGATCATTTAAAACATAGACTAACAGACTTCAAGGGTCTGGATTAAGGCAGTTTGATAAATGTCATGATACATACATTAGTACTGGAGTAAGCAACCTGTTTCACCCTAGCTGCTGTGAAACTACACTTCCCAGCATGCCTTGTCACGGTTTTGCTTTTAGGGTGTGCTAACACTGTGGTAAGTCAGGTTGGAATATGTAGTTTCACTGCTGCTGGAGTGCCACCGGTTTCCAACCCTTGTATTATTATATGCATAACTCCCAGCTGTCCCCAATTTTCTTGGTTGCGGGAGACTTATGATTTTCCAGGTAGTCACCTATACCCACGGCAGAGTGACCAGATCTCCAGCACACCATCTGCTTACTAGTGCAGTGGGCAGGATGAGAGCTTATCCCTAGTATTTGAACTTCCATATAGAGGATCAGGGAACCATGTCACAAATCGCTGCATTTAGCCCCACCCCCCGGCATGCGTGCCCACAAGTTGCAGAATTTTTCCATAATGGGGGTTGGGCCTAGTGATGTGACCACCCATCCCTCATATAGGCCCACAGAGTATTCTCTCGGGGCTTCGCCCACAGAGCAGAAGTATGTAGTAGGGATGGCCATAGGCAATCGATAGTTAGCAACCAATAGATGGATAGTAGACAGCAATGATGCTCGTTGGCTTTGCAGTTGATGTTGGAGGTTTGATGGCTCTCTGTCATTGATGGCAGACAAGGCACTAATTATTCTTTTCTTTCTTTGCACTGGTGCATAGGGTGCAGAGCTTAACCACAGAGCAAGCCACTGATTGCGTAGTATGCCTCTCAGGCACTGGTGATGGTTATCAATTGTGCAAACCAACAGTGGTTCATCAAAGGTGATTTCCTGATATCAATATAAAAGACGTGCGACACCATCGATGGTGGACCCTTCAATGCCCATCCCTAGACTGTTGAAAATAAAAATAGCTTTATTTACAGCTCTCACAGCTAAACATTTTAGTTTTTAGCATTATAACGATGTTACGATACTCCACTTGGGGAAAGATTTGCCGATTGTCAATAGGCACAATGTAAATGTTCATTTAGTTAAACGAGTAACTGGGAGGTGGCTAGAAATGCATGCATAATGGTCAGTTTAATAGGCCTGTTATGGGGGTGACGCTGGTGTCAGTAAAAACAGATGCAGATGCAGACTGAGGAGACCAGTCAGATTGAGACACTGCACTTACTATAGGGCTGGAATTAGGGATAATGGTGCAACTAAGGACACACCGGATGATATTACATGGTGTACAGACACTGAAAGTGGGCGTCTCAGTTCTTGCACGTTAATCCATATGAATTTATAGAAGGGGAGGAGTCTGTAGCACCATTTGCATAAAGTTGTAAACAGGCGACCATCAAAAGACGCTGCTTCAGTCTTTGTGTACATCTGCATCAGGCCCTGTGTTGCATAAACATTATTGAATAGTTATGGCTGCATTCGCTTATGTGAGATTGATTGATTAGGTCTGAATAGCCATTTAGTAACTGTAGTGATGCATCGGTGTCCTAACTTCATATGTTATTGTGCATAAAGCATAGTTTGTTCTCTTCTTTATATATCTGCAGCTGTTATCATTCCATACTCTAAAGAGCTGGAATGATGACATATTGAGTACCCACGTAATACTTTCCCTGAGCTGAGATATTTTAGGCATTTATATTACCTTGTGCTTAATAGTCTGTGTTCAGTCGTGGCTGTTCCTAAATTATATGGACCAGTCCTTGAGCTTTGTGTTTTGCAAAAGCCTGCACAGATCAGTGGCTATACGGTCACTAGGTCGACAAGAGGAAGGTCGACATGTCTGAAGGTTGACGTGGGGTTAGGTTAACAGAGTCATTAGGTCGACACATGCATTAGGTTGGCATGGGCTTTAGACCTTTTTTGAGCCAACATGTGCTATGTGTGGCAAACACACATACAGAAACACAAAGGTAATCACAAGGTAGCAGACTAGCTTTGAAAGCTTTTGCTTTGAGCGGGCTAGCTAATATATTTATATGCTTCTGGAGATATGGTCCCGGAACTGAACACAGTATTCTAGAGCATACAAACTGCAGCATGGATGGTGCTAGTAGTGTGCCTGTGAATGAGACACATGTGCACGCCATTCATTCCTATGGGAGGCTGCTGGGCTGTGACTAGTTGCAGGCCGGGGAATAATGCAGCATGTCACGATGCCTGTGCCTGTGTACTGTATATGCCTTGCAGCAACGATGAATGCAGCTGCATCTATATACAGTGGCATTATTACTTCTTTCTTATTGTTGCTGATGCCTTTTCCCTATGCAGCCAAATATCTGACGTGCTGTCCTCATTGCTGTGTTACATTGCTTCCCTGCCTTCAAGTCATTGGAGATGGTGACTCCTAAATCCCTTTCCTCCTCAGTAGTTTCCATTACAGTACGGTTAATACTATATTCAGCCTTTGGCATCTTTCACTTACTATTTGCTGGGTACAGGGAAGACGAGGCACGACACATAGGAGTACAGGCACAACATTTGCCTGTCACGTGGAGCACGCGCGGGTTTCTTCTTTGTTTTGGTTTAAGCAACCAGGACCATGCTCAGACATATACTGAAAGGTTTTGTGTTATAGTCACACTGACAATCAAGCTCCCAGAGGAGTCAAGTGGACATTTAGCAAACCTCCGTCCTGATTTTCGTGGGAGGGTGCCGCATCCTGCCCGGGGCCGGCAGTGTCCCACGGTGGGGGCGGGGTGCAGTTGGGAGTTCCCCCTGCTCGATGCTGCTCTGCGGTGGATAGACGCTGGGCACATGCGCACAGCATCTATTCCCAGAGACAGAGGCCAGTATTCAATGAGAAATTTTCTCCGTGCATGGCGAGAGATTTTTTCTCTCGCCATGCACTCTCCGTGTTCCGGAGCCTCCTGCTCCCCCTATTCAATGTGTTAAAGACTCGCCGCCACTCGCGGCGAGTCTTAACCCCTGCAGCGGACGAGCGTCCGCGGCAGGGAGCTGTCAGGGAGCCGGGGGACGTAGCAGCCAAGAGAGATTAAAGTCTCTCTTGGCTGCTGTAGGGGATATGGGGAGGGGAGCAGGGCTCCCCTGGACCCAGGCAGCACAGGCTGCCCCCCCTATAGCCAGCGGGGGACCCAGTATTCACTGTACCCGAACGTGCTTCGGGTGCAGTGAATATATGAATATCTAATGAGCGGCTCGAGCGCTCCGGCCCCCTGCTGGCTGCACTGTGTAAAAAAAAAAAAAAAAAAAATTGTAAAAAAATATTTTTTTTTAAATTAAATATATATTCATGTGCTATAGGCACATGAATAAAAATAACATGGCCCTTCACAGAAAAAAAAACCTGATTTTTTGACACCAAAATTAAAAAAAACACCCTTTTAGTTTAAAAGTTCACATTCCTGCTCTCCATCAAAAGATGGAGAATTTCTACACGGAGAGAGACGGCGAGAATCACTTAGAAAGACGGAGAATATTTCACATTGAATAGGGTGGCTCGCCTTTGGAGAAAAAAAACCTCTCTCCACCGCGTGAAAAGCACAAACTCTCCAGAAATCACAGCGAATTTTTCTCATTGAATACTGGCCAGAGGGTTTGGGGGCATGGTCAGTGGCTCACAGAGTCGCTGGCTATGCCCCCACAGCTGCAAAATGGGGGTTGTGGCCTTGCAGCAGTGTCGCGAATATAGGCCACGTCCACTTGCACCTCAAAAAAGTCCCGCTTGGAATGTTGGGAGTGTAGTGACACTTTACACTTTAGGATCTGTGCAGTGGCGTAACTACTGTAAGGCAGCCCCAGCAGCCGCATGGGGGAGCAAGCAGCAGTGGGGTCTGTGTGGGTGCCGGCACCCGCACGACGCACTGACATGCTGCTGCCTGCCGCTGCCCACTGACTGAGCACTGGAGGCGAGTCAGCCGCAGCGTGGCTTCGGCCATGGCAGAGATGACAAATCCCTCCACTGATTCAATTGACTGTACACAGAACTGGCTATTGGCTACTGTGTACAGGATGGGCGGGTGGATGGGTGTGCTAGGGCGGCCTGGGATGCGTTGGAGCCAAGGGAAGCAGCAGTGTATGCTGGTCTCTCTTCCTCTCACCTGCTTCAGGTTCTCTGTTATGCGTGTGACGTCATCACCTCACGCTGGGGAAACACGCTGGAGAGGAGCCTGGAGGGGAGGGGGGGGGCACAAACTTTTTGGCAGGGGGGAGCAAAATTTATAGTTACGCCCAGCGGCGTAACTATAGCACTGCGGTGCTATAGTTAAACCCCCCCAATCCCCCGCAGACTTACCTATTGCGCTGGTCCCGGCGGCTCCGTTCTTCTGCTGAGGACCACCACAAAATGGCCGCCCCCATATAGCACACAGTTCTCTGAAACTGTCTGCTGTATGGGGGCGGCTATTTTGTGGTGGTCCTCAGCAGAAGAACGGAGCCGCCGGGACCAGTGCGATAGGTAAGGCTGTGGGGGATTGGGGGGGGGGGGGGGGGGTTTGCATAGGCGGCGGGGCGGCAAGGCAGGGGGGTAGGGGTGCTTGGCGAGGGGCGGCGGCGGGGGGGCGCCCAAAACGTAGCTACGCCACTGGTTACGCCACTGGATCTGTGTATTGTCCTTGGATACTGGACTGCTCCTTCGTGTCCCAATAAGGCAGAAGAGACACTGGTTTATTATTCATTAGTCAATTCGTGACTTGTGTGACTACTTAATAAATACAGATAAGAGATGAGCTCCGGTCTATAGTGTATGTGAAGAATACTTGCTGCTTCTCTCCCGGAAGTTGCCCACAGTGAAGTATTAGTGTAGAAATGTAGATCCCTCATTAAGCAGAGGTACAGTACTGTATGTTTGAATACCAAAGCAAACTTTCGCTACAGTTATTTCTTCAATTTACATTACCAGTATATTTTCCTTACAATTACATAACAAGTTTATTTTAAATACAACAGGGTTGCCGACCCTCCCGGAATTACCGGGAGTCTCCCGAAAATCGGGTCCCCCTCCCGGTTCCCCGGAAGGGTGGGCAACCCTTCCCCGAAACAGGGGGACCCCCACTGAGCCCCCCGATCGCGGCATTTAAATGCTGCAATCCGCGGGTCTCAGAGGAGGGGGCGGAGCTAAAATGACACACTTGTGTCATTTTAGCCCCGCCCCCTCCATGGAGATCAGTGATTTTGACTATTTCCCTTAATGGGGGCGTGGCTTAATGACATCACAGTCAAGCCCCACCCCCCGAACGGGTAATGAAAGTCTCCTCTCCGGGCTTCTCCCGGAGAGGAGCATTTGAAAGTCGGCAACCCTGAAATACAAGCATGTCAGAGAATCGCCTCTGACTAAATAATAGTCACAGATGTTAAACCAATTCATGGAGGCCAAGCACAATGTATCCTGTGTGTTATATTCTTTGTTATTGAGATAGCTATGACAAGTGCTTTGTGTATGTCAGCAGAGCTTGCCTTGTCCCTGCAACAGTGTAACACTGGCAGTCCTGCACTGACCCTGCACGCTTCTATTTATGTGTATGTGTAACCTTGTATTTATCAGGGACCTGCAGAACCTCTGCATAGATGTATTATAATTAGGGATGAGCTGGTTCTGTTCCTAGAGAAGCAAATCCAGAACTTACTTGAGCTGTTCGATCTTTGGCGCCATTTTCCAGATCCAAACTGAAGCCGAGCGTCATCTTTCCAATATCGGATTCTCACGAGATCTGGACCCTATATAAATCCCGGCGATCAGCACCATTTTCATTCTTGCTGTGATTTCAAACAGCACGGACAGAGGAAGCTACAAGAAGGCCTGTGGGTGGCATTTATGGGGAATTACTATGGGGGACTTCTAAGGGGTATTTATTTAATTTATTTAAAAAATATATATATATTTTTTGATTATAGGGTTGCTGCCAAGTGTGACAAATAAATTAATTCCAGGGGTGCTGCTAAATGTGCCGTATCAGCTCAGGGGTGCTGCCACGTGTGCTTTATAATTCTAGGGGTGCTGCCTTGCGTCGTGTATAATTCCAGGGGTGCTGCCATGTGTCTTGTATAATTCCAGGGGTTCCACCATGTATGTCGTATCATTCAAGGGGTGCCACCATGTGTGACATACAATTCCAGGGGTGCTGCCATCAGAGCTGGATTAAAGGAGGGGTCACTGGGGGTCAGCACCCCTGGACCCCATGTCAGTGCAACTCACACAGATGAACTTAGAGTATGCAGCGTGAGTGAGCGCTGGAGTGGGTGTCACTGTGCGGTCTCTGGAAGGGTCAGGGCCGGCGCTACCACTAGGCAGCTTTAGGCAGCTGCCTAGGGCGGCCGCCACTGGAGGGCGCCTCTTCAGCCCAACATTTAAATAAAATATAATTGTGGCAGGTGCTGGGAATAGGCAGCTATCTCTAGTTTCCCAGCACCATTCTAAAAACCGTCCCTGGTCCCTGCTGCAGCCGCTGACTGCCTAGCGCTGCTACCGCTGCCGCTGGTGGTGAGACACTGGTCCCAGCTGCTGCCCGCCCCTCACAATTGGCATCAGCGTGGAACAGTGCCTCCGTGGCAGCAGCGCTAGGCAGTCAGAGGCTGCAGCAGGGACTAGGGACGGGTCTCCCCGCCAGCCGCAGAAGAAGGAACCAGCAGCGGTGAGTGGCACCTTCTATACCCCCCCACCCCGGGAAATGACGCGGCGGGTGAGCACCGCAGCGTCGTCCCCCCCCCCGGAGCGCCGCGATCACCAGCACCCCCCCCTCTCCTGAACATCGGCCGGGGGGCGGGTGAACACCGGAGCTTCCCCCCCGCCTGGGGCGCTCCGGTGCCTTGCACCGGTACTGGGAAGGGTAGCTCACACAACTGAGCTCAGCCTGCGTGAGAGTGGTAGATCAGGGGTCAGGGAACTTTTTTACCCTTTACCCCAAAATATATTAAGATACGCCAACGTTACCCTCTTGATATTCAAGGAAGGAAATCATATAATTGTAATACACACTGTACCCCCAGAAATTGATGATATATCCTGCTAGTACAGTACACAGCCTGGCAGCCATTGATGATGATGATTACCATGTATGGCTGTGTGTGGTACCAAATTTGTACCTGAATAAACTTTGTTGGTTTATTAAGGTCATTTAAGATGAGAAACTGCGCCGGATGAAATTCTCCATTTTATATATATTTTATGAATTATAAAACCAACCGATATATATATATACGGGATGCAGTTACAATCCCGGCGGTCGGAATCCCGACGGTCAAAATCCCAACGCCGGAATCCCAACCGCCGAAATCCCAACACTTTCTCCCTCTGTGTGTCCACGACACCCATAGACTCAGGGGACCGGTGGGCACCGTGGACTCAGGGGACCAGGGGGCACCGTGGACACTGAACCCATTAACCACTGGTTAGAGGGCTGGACATGAGACTCTTCCAGTCCATCAGGTTGCCCGTTATTGCTTTGAGTACTCCCCAGCAATGAGGTGACCTGTTGGCAAATGTAAAGGTGTGTACACACGGCAGGATATGCCGTAAGATGCGAGTCCTGATGCGATCAGATCGTATCGGGACTCGCATCGCACAGCATGAATGCAGAGGGACAATTTAAACTGTATAGTGAAGATCTGCACTATATAGTCTTGCCTGCCCTCTCTATTTCACTACCGATTTGCGCTCACGCGGGAGCGCACATCGGGCTCGCAAGCCCTAAAAAAAGCATGCGATCTGCATGCGATATGGTTTCCGATGCAACATCGGAAGCCATATCTTACCGTGTGTACACACTATAAGACTGATAACTCTTTGGCTGTACTGTAACCAGTAGGTTCTATAGCCACACATGTGTACATGCTGTTACTAGTACACCATGCATGATTTTTTACCACTGGTGGGTTAGAGTTTAAAGGCTGCCATACACTACTTCGACTTCCCCGAGGGGAGAAGTTGCAACCAATCCCCCTTGGTGGTTACCTGGGAGCTTCCCAGGTGGTTTTGCATATGATATATCATATGCGTTCCCATGTCCCGCAACACCGATGCTCACAGGATCGCGCATGGGATCAGATGTCAAACACATGCGATTTGGCCACTTTTTACCCGATTTCTCAGCTCGATCCGTCGGCATCAGGTGAAAAGTGGCCACTAGTGTATGACCAGCTTAAGAAGAGGCCTAATATGTGTACAGGTAAAACAGTGGCGTAACTATAAATTATATAAATCATTGCCGGTGCCCACACAGACCCCACTGCTGCTTGTTCCCCCAAGCGGCTGCTGGGGCTGCCTTACAGTAGTTGCACCACTGAGGTAAAAAGCCTGTGTGAATATAGAAGTAGATATTTTGAAGTTCATTTTATACATAATAAGATGATGGCATTTTTCATATATATATAAGAATTTTCTCAGAAATTAAACTCCTGCGAAGCAATAGCCAAACCAACTACATATATAGCTAATAGAACTCACTAATGGAAAATCACAGGCTGGCAAAACAAATGAGAGAAATCAATTAAAAGATGAAAAAAATTATTTATATTTTTGTTCTTTAATAAATTCCTTCCCGCTGAGCCTGCAGCTAACTGATTAATTAGGTTCATGATAGAGCAATAGTCTCAGCGTCATCCTAAGCACTGTATCTTTCTGCTGATCTCAGCGTACGCCACTTAGTATAGATTTTAGATACCCATTCATTAGATTTTATTTTCCTTGTACAGTAAAAGTCAGAGCTGAGTTTAAGCGAGAGAAAGGAAAGGTAACGCCAACCACCAAGCGGTCGTTTATGGTCTACTGGTCCGTTGCTTCGGCAGTGACCTGTTGACCATGGACTCAGCTATCACAGTCATAAGCAGGTACTTAGAGGGAGGCTTGACCATTATTATTGCTGAGTCGTCCCTTTGTTGGCACTTCGATGAGACAATCTGTAAGTGCCAGTGATCCACCTTTCTGCATACTGTTAGCATTGGATGACACAGGTCACACTGTTCACAACGCATGCTACCCTGGTAACATCTGAAGGCTGGCTTACACCCAAGGTGATGTTTTATGGGCAACAAAATAATAAATTTGTTCAGAATGGGTGCCGGACGACCCGACGGGTGTGGTATGGGACTCCGACAGTCGGGATCCCGACAGTCATTATCCCGACTGCCCGGAGTCAGACAGCATGGCTAGTGCAAAAAAGCCCCTTGCGGGCTCGCTGCGCTCGCCACGCTGCGGGCGTGGTCGCTCGCTACGCGAGCCACCTATTCTATTCTCCCTCTATGGGGGTCGTGGACCCCCACAAGGGAAAATAGCGTGTGGCCGTCGGTCACCCGGCTGCCGGCGTTTTGACAGTCGGGATGCCGACGTCGGGTAAATGACTGTCGGGATCCCGTCCGGCACCCGACCCGACTGCTAAAACCCCAAAAGACGGGCAGTGACTATTCTCCCTCGTGGGGGTTCCATGAGGGAGAACAGAATAGGTGGCAAACATACAGTAGTGAGCCTCTGTGCCCACAGTGTGGCGAGCGCAGGAGTTTCTTTGTGCTCGCCCCGCTGTCTGAGTCCCGACAGTCAGGATTCTGATGTTGGGCTAATGACTGTTGGGATCCCGACTGCCAGTGTGTTATACCACACCAGTATTTTCAATTATTCCGGTAGTTGTCCGATTGTGGGAAGACTGCACACTCACCGCAGCCACAGTGCACACGTGCCGCGATGCAGCTGCAGTTCAGTGTCAGGGAAGCCACAGTTTGATTGACAGGATGCGACCATATGAGGGTGTGGGCTGTCAGTTTCCGAAAATGGGGGCATGTCTCCCCCACTTTCTGGGTACTCCAAAGCCAGTGTCTTCCAACGCAGATTTACTGGTCTCGACAGCGGAGTCCGAGCTTTCATTTCAGATTACACAGATGGCCACCGGCTGTCAGATGGTGATCCGATGCTGGTCTTTTGATACACCAGCAGATCAGATAAGCCAACAGTTGGCATTTTCCTCCTATAGATGCAGCAGTCGCCTCTGAATCAGACCTGAAGACAAAGCCGCACAACAAGATAAACGTTACCTCTTATAGACAGTTACATAAATTGAAATAAGAGGAATATAGGGGCTGGTCGACACAGCGGCCGATTATCAAAACACTGCGCATGCATAAGGGCCGCAATGCACGTACGTGATGCCACGTTGCGGTGAAAGCCTGCAACTTCTTTTCTTCGCTAGCCCCTTGAAAGGTGATTGACAGGAATTAGGCGTCTGAGGGCGGTAACCAATAGTTTAACGGGAGTGCTAAGGAAAACGCTAAGCGTAACGGAAAAAAACTGCTGGGATAGTCAGGGAAAACAGGTGTGCCCAAGCCTGTTAGGGGAGGGTGTATGATGTTAGCAGCAGGGTAGATATGCCTGTATTCATTGCTGCCGCAGAGGACGTCTCTGGCTACTCTTAGCTTGCAAGTGGTGACCAGTGAGAAAATCATTCGATGGTGAGCATCTTACATATGGATTTAGACATTTCGCTACCTGCGTCTACCTGAACGCTACCTGCTGCACATTCACGGCCGTGCGATCAGCTCTGAATTACCCCCATAACATACTTACCTACTTTCTGGCTGCCCTTTCCGCTCCTAAAACTGTGCTGCATACAACTTTGCAATGGCTGTCTACAAAACACCTAGAAAATGTTCCAGGCATGGCTAATCAATCTCAGCACGTGCCGCAGTGGCAAAAAAAACTGCACCTATGAACGAGGCCCAATATTGAGCATTATCATTACATAAAGCTCCACTTAATTGGATTCAAACAATAGAAGCGTTCTCTCAGCAGGTGGGAAGTGACCCATCGCTTGAGGTCGAGCAATCTGATCATCGGATGTGTAGAATGTGCTCATCCTGTGCGTGTTACTGTATAATTGTATTGCAGCACACAAATGAATGCGTGTGTGGCCAGTATTAAACCAGTAATCAGCTTTCCCAGCCAGTGACAGATTAATGGCTCACTTGTTTTAATTACAGCTGTGAAGGGGCATCACTTGGTCAATTCATTATAGTGAAAGAATACGTGGTGGAGGATATTTATGTCTTTAGTGCCATGACCTGATGCATGTTATAGGTATGATGATGTCATGATGATGTCATGTTTAGCTATGTATAATATCGTGTTCATTCCCTCAGTGGGTAAAATGCATATTTTTTATACGTCAGCCTCTTGTTTTTCTTCCTGACTGAAAGATTAATGTTTTTATTATGGTATTGTTGCCTCAGGTGGGTGAGTTTTATATCTTGCCAACATTTATCTTTAATTATATACCAACCTTTTTTTGCATTATTTCCATAAATGCTGCTTATATACTGGGGCCGGGAAACATTGCGGTTGCATAAATATATGTGCAAGATTATATTTAAGATTTAAGGGCTACAGTACTAACAAAGGAGGAAACATTTAAGGGGTGCGCACATGGTGTCATTGCTTTTCTATTTAATACTGATTCGATCAGGATCCAATTGCATACCTCCCAACTGTCCCGCTAAACGCCGGAACGTCCCGATATTTGGGGACGTTCCCGCGTCCCTCCCACGGCCGGCAGTGTCCCGCTGCGGGGAGGGGGGGGGAGTTGGGAGTCCGCCCCCCCCCCCCCCAATATCACAGAATAGACGCTGTGCGCATGTGCACAGCGTCTATTTGTGGCCGAAAACGAGGGCGCAGCTTAATTTGCATAAGCCGTGTCCTCATTTGCATACACCACACCCCCTTTTCGGGTGCTTCGCCGCGCGAGTGTCCCTATTCTACTCTTCAAAAAGTTGGGAGGTATGCAATTACACGGCACAGTGAACCTAGGTAAGGTAACTATGATTTATTTTTAAACTGTTATCAGCTGGCCCCATCAGTGTCTATGGGGCAAAGAAATCTGTGCAGAAGCCCCCAATTCCCATCTAAGTATTTTTCTTTTTCACATTTTTTGTTGTTGTAAATTTAGTATGGAAAACGTAATCTGGTTACTAATAAAATACAAACAAAGGGTTTGAAAATCCCTTTAATGCATTCAGGTTAAACTAAAATAATATGGAAATATTGTAATAAAGTGTGTGAAAACATTCCTCTTCACATTATACTGTATCAGTAAAACTAATGGTAATAAGTAAACCCTTTGCATTGTAACTGTGGAGGCCACAAGATGGCGTCGCTCACGTCAACTGAAACAATTGTGCTGTCAAATGATGTGAGTACACGCAAAACTAATACGCTCTCAGGTGTCTTCGTTTTGCGTGTGTCCTGTGGGAGGTGTTGCAGAAATGCACATGCACAGATTAAAATCATTGCGCTCCCATGCGAATTCGAATGAGAGCGCATGAACCAAAATCACCACCATAGTCTTTTGGGATGATAGTCACAATAGGTGCACTGCAGATGAGACGTTATACCCCTTTTCAGACCGTACAATGCCGGGTCACACCCAGGATTAGGACACGGATCCATCCAAGGAGCGTCCCAGCATTTGCGGTCTGTAAGCTCCTAGGATGAAGCGGACGTCACACGGGGGCTGAGCGGAACGGCGGCCTGTCATCGGGGGGCAGGGGAGGAGTCAGCACTTGGAGCTGACAGAACTGCCTCCTTCATAGAGTGAAAGAGGGACCCGGGTCACTCAATCTGGGTTACCCGTTCACACTGCACTGAAACCCGGGTCAGAGCCACCTCAACCCTGGTTGTGACTAGGATTGAAATCCTGGGTTGTTCGACCCGGGGGGCATGGGGGGTTGGGGCGCTTTCACACTACACCTCGACCCATGTTGGTGACATAATGACCTGGTATTAGTTAGGCCACACAAAGAATATTTAAGTTTGCCATACACTTATATGATATGGCCATTTTCAAATGCTTTCGATTAAGGCCCTTAAACAGGATACTGCTTTTATTTCATACACTTCTCAGGTAGACCCCACAGCCCTGGAAGAGTGGGAACCCTCCTGCATCCTACGCAGGGATAGATTCATATAGCAAAGCCTCGCTGTTTTATTGCAAACAGATGGATCACAGCGGTTATGCAGGATATATTTATTTATTAACAGTTACTTATATAGCACATACTGTACATATAACGCAGCGTTTTACAGAGAATATTTGCATCACATCAGTCCCTGCCCAGTGGAGCTTACAATCTATATTCCCTACCACATGCACACACAGACATTCTGGGGTTAATTTTGAATGGAGCCAAATAACCTACCAGTATATTTTTGGATTGTGGGAGGAAACCCGGAGGAAACCCACGCAAGCACGGTGAGAATATACAAACTCTGCACAGTTAGAGCCGTGGTGGGATTCGAACCCATGACCTCAGCGCTGTGAGGCAGTAATGCTAACCATTACACCATCCGTGCATATACACAGTATAATTGAACATAAATTGTATTAAAATCACATAATGATTAAGCGATTCAGAGCAAGTTGCATCATCGCCCCCTCCGACAGTGGGGGCGGAATGTGCAAGTTTTGCGGTCATTAGGTTGACAGTGTCTAGGTCAATCACTTTTGGTTGACAAAAGGTTGGCTACTTTTGGTTGACAGTCAAAAAGGTCGACACATGAGTTTTTCATGATTTATATAATATAGTGTGCGAGGCACCGCGTCCGAAGCATGGCGAGTGCAGTACACTTATACGGTGTCCATGACGACCTCTGTCAACATAGACACACATAAAAGTGAAAAATGCATGTCAACCTTTTTCCATGTAAACCTTATGCTTGTGTTGAAATTCTGGCCATGTTGCTCTAATGTAGGTTGACCTGTTTAATGTGTCGACCTTTTGACTGTTAACCAATAGTGGTCAACCTTTTGATTGTCGACCTAGACACCTTCAACCTAACAACCCGTACCCATGGCAACCACCTGGGAAACTTGTCCACTCTTCCCGGGGTCCAGGAGAACCATCCGATTATTAGACGCCTCATGACCGAACCAAGAAGGCAGGCAAGTAGATTTATCACCTCACAAGTGCAGACTGCAGACATTGGGTCGACCCAATTTATGTCGACATGCTTCAGGTCGACCACTGAAGATTAACAGGCCTTAGGTCAACACCTGAAATAGGTCGACATAGCTAAGGTCGACAGGGACGGAATGTCGACACAAGCATTAGGTTGACAATGGGTAGATCGACAATGGGAAGGTCAACATGAGATTTTCACGTTTTTGTCCCAAATGTTGACATAGTCGACATGGACACCGTCTGAGTGTACCACGTCCCCTTGCATGGCTCGCTGAGCTGCCCTAGTGGATGGTAGGGCATGAAATACCGCCTGTCGGCACATGTCGGCTCAAACATAAAATAGGAAATTCATGTCGACCTTTGACTATCGACCTTGCCGTTGTCAACCTAATGCTTGTGTCGGCCTTAGCCATGTTGTGAAAACAAGTGTTTGTGGAGCAATTAAGCTCAATTAATTAAGCAGGGTGCAGCTATTCAAACATAAGAAGGTACACCACCTTCTAAAGTGTAATACCACCTTCTAAAAACCACCTTCTAAAGTGTAGAATCCAAAAAGAAAGTTTGTTTGAATTTTAGCGCAACCCCCTTAAAAAGATGTTAATACACAATAAACATTTATAATGGATTTATTGTGACAGAATAATTGACAAATAAAAATGAAGTATAAAAACAACAGATATTTACAGAATTTCCACTGGTATAATTCAGTGATTCTTGGGTCACACCGGGCACAATAAATATGAAGACTTTCTCTCACCATAGAATGGAGTTGCGGTGGGCTATACTTTCATCTGAAGGTCTGCGGCCACACCGCAGATGGCTTGCTACAGGAGAGTCCTCAAATAAAGTGCAAGTGCGTCCTGAAAGTGTCCGGTCGTCTGAAATTGCACTGTGATCGGCAGTCTGTATCCAATAAGCTGCAACGCGTTTCGGAGAAACTAAGTCTCCTTTTTCAAGCTGTGTGTTTGAAAATGGAGACTTAGTTTCTCCAAAACGCGTTGCAGCTTATTGGATACAGACTGCCGATCACTTTGCACTTTCAGACGACCGGACACTTTCAGGACGCACTTGCACTTTATTTGAGGACTCTCCTGTAGCAAGCCATCTGCGGTGTGGCCGGCTGGCCGCAGACCTTCACATGAAAGTATAGGCCACCGCAACTCCATTCTATGGTGAGAGAAAGTCTTCATATTTATTGTGCCCGGTGTGACCCAAGAAACACTGAATTATACCAGTGGAAATTCTGTAAATATCTGTTGTTTTTATACTTCATTTTTATTTGTCAATTATTCTGTCACAATAAATCCATTATAAATGTTTATTGTGTATTAACATCTTTTTAAGGGGGTTGTGCTAAAATTCAAACAAACTTTCTTTTTGGGGCCTTAGCCATGTGTTGTCCTATTTCAGGTGTTGACCTCAGGCCTGTCGACCTTCAGTGGTCGACCCAATTGCATACATCCCAACATGACCCATTCCAGAAGGGACAAAATGCTCTGCTCCTGGACTTCCTTGCCATTGGCAATTGCAGAGGTGGGACTGCACCACTGTCCAAAATTCAAATAGGGGAGCCACACCTGCCAGTGATTTCCTGACTGTGGAGTTTGGGGTGGCAGTTGGTGGGGCTCCCTATCTGAATTTTGGACTGTGCTGCAGCCCTGCAACTCTGCAACTGCCAATGGCATACAAGTTCAGGAACAGAGCATCCTGTCCCTCCTGGAAGGGGTTCTGTTGGGAGGTATGCAATTCAGGTCTTCCCTTAGCCATACCTGTTTCAGTGGGGACAAGCTAAAATTTGAGCAACTTTTTTTTTATTCAATGTTCTTGTGTCTTAATGACAGCAACAATAATGTTACCAGAATTAAGCAGAAGTCATCTATCGCAAATTGACTTTATTATTATTTATAAATGTTTCTTAATCTTAATGGCCCCTACAGCAGTGGTGGCCAAACCTGTCCTCAAGATCTACCAATGGTGCATGTTTTCCAGGCAACCTGTGGATCTATAGTAGGAATGAATGCAGCATGTTTGAAAATGTGACCGTTAGTATTGACTACCGCTGTGCACCAGCTAGGTGATCTGGAAAACATGGACCGTTGGTAGATCTCGAGGACCGGTTTGGCCACTCCTGCCCTACAGTATATCTTTGACAATACCGGATTTCCTATAAGGAGGCAGCTCTTCAGATTAATGGCATTAAACACAGTCTTGCAAACTGAGTATAATATTGTCATGGGATATACGTGCATGTTTTTGTACATCACTGCCATGTGAACGCATAGGTGCCGATTCTGTGGGTGCTTGAGGGCCCGAGCACCCATGGAAATTGATGAGCACCCACCCACTCAGCAGCGGCCCACCCAGCATGTCCCACTGCACTCCCCCTCCCTCGTCGCTGGCACAGGTACTGTGTGAGCATTTATGTACCTGCACTGTGGGGGCATTTATGTATTTGGCACTGTTGCCATAATTTGAATATTGGAGACATTTGTGCTGCGTAATATAAATCAGTATTATTTTGTGGCCACGCCCCTTTCCCATGAAGCCACTCCCCTATATTTTTGGCTCGAGCACCCAGCAGCAAAAACATAAATCGGTACACTATCACCATCGTGTCAATAAAGAGGGTTTTTTTTCCCCCCGAAAATATTCATGACAAGTAAAAAAAAATGCAGTGTGTGTATTTTTATTTTTCACTATATCTTACAATATATGGGTAAATACATCTGTCACCCTGCCGCACTGAAAACATCAGTGACACATGTTGTGATTGTGCCCAGAACATAACCATCGACCCCCTTCCTTCTGCAGACCGGGCACATATCTGTCCTAAGCACCGAGGGAGTAAAAAAACTGGATCATATTAACGTTATCATTAGCCACTATGGTGTATATTAGGATATACAGTCTGTGCATGCGTAGCTGCAAAAAAATGGCAGATGCACGCATCTCCTGGACTGTAAACAGGAAGCACCATCACCTTGCAGGGATATACCTGCCACAAGGAAAACACAGTGTATAAATGGGCATGTTACATAAACCTTTCAGAGAAGGGGGGGGGTGCCTGTATTTGGTTGCAGTTTGCAGATTGATTTAGAATGGATGACACTGAGCTGGCACTGGCCCATTACTGACGAAAGCTGCTTATCCCCCCCTGGTTGCCATAGAGATGAACAGGAGCAGCCGAGAAGCTGCCAGTGAGAAAATCAGCATCAGGCAACTGCGGGGGTCTGCAGGAGGAAGGAGGCAGGATCAGGGAGACGGCAAACATGGACTTGCATTGTGAGTGTGCAGATTCCCCAGCAGCTGAGCAGCCATCGGGAAAGATAAACAAGACTGCTTTTAAATTATTTGGGAAGAGGAAATCTGGCAGTGCCCTGCCGTCGATATTTGGTGTGAAAAGCAAGGGAGATGGGAAGAACGCAGGCAAAATGGGCATGGTACGGAGCAAGACCCTGGATGGATTGGCCGATGTGGTGCTGGAGAGCAGCAAGCGAGAGGAGCAGTGTGCGTCCGAGGCTGCTGTTGATACACCGAGCTTGGATGCAAGCACCCAGCCTGTCACTGAGAAGACAGATGTTTCACCCAATAGCTCGGTGGCTAAATCCCACAGCTTCTTTTCTTTGCTGAAAAAGAATGGGAAATTAGAGAACGTGAAAGGGGAGAATGCAGAGCCGAGGGCTGGCAGCAGACAAAAGAGAGGGCTGAAGGGACTGTTTAGCAGCATGCGATGGAACAGGAAAGATAAATACAACAAGGATGACAGGGAAGGGGCCATAGAAGACCAACCAGGACTGATATTGTCCGGTTCTTTGACAGCCAGCTTGGAATGCATTAAGGAGGAAATCCAGAAACCTTTGTGTGAACCGGAGGTACCTCCAGAGAGCATCACAGTTGATTTGCCCTGCGAGGAGCAGACTGTGGAAGTAAACATCTCGCTGGAGGACCATCCATTGGAAGCCACCGAGGAATCTCCCTGCTCTTCACACCACACCAACAAACCCCAAGATGGGATTGCTGAGGCAGGTAGCCCGCACATGGACATCATTTGCCAGTTTCCCGAACCAGAAGTGGAGATCCAACAAGAAAAGGAGGATGAAAACGTAACAGGTGAACTTACAGTAAACAGTATTTGCTTTGTAGAACCTGAGTGTGATAGTGGGCAAGAAATTGCAGTCCCCGACCCTTCTACTGTTGATCCACCCTCTGAACAGTCTTTTGATCGTATTTGTTTGCTGTTGGCTGATGTTACATCACTGAAAAGCTTTGACTCTCTTACAGGCTGTGGGGATATAATTGCCGACCCGGACGAGGAAGGAGGCAGCGGTACCGGCACAAGGATTATACATGGCAATGGCAGGAAGGCTCTGTACAAAAAGACCCCAAACATGATCGCCTATCAGGGCGGTGGAGAGGAGATGGCAAGTCCAGATCAAGTAGATGACAAGGACATCCAAGAGTTCCTGGGGATCACACCGCAACCGCAGGAGGCAATCAAAGAGGTGGAAAAAGTGAGTATTATCCGGCAGGACTCAAGGGAAGAGGACGCATGTGATGGGAATATAGCAAAGCCACCTAAACTGAAACAGGTTGCAGCCAATGGTAACGAGAAATGGGATGTTAAAATTGGGGGAAAGGAACAACGAGACTCTGTTCGTAATAGTGATGAGGGTTATTGGGACTCACCCACCCCAGGGCCAGAGGAGGAACCTCCGAAGAGTGCTGGGAAGAAGGCTATTTCCAGAGACAGTTACAGTGGAGATGCACTCTATGACCTATATACAGAGACTGATGATAACACAGCCCGAGCACAGGTGGAGGAGAAGAGACTGAGCCAGGTAAACACCAAGCCCCTCTCTCCAGTAACCGTCACATGTCCAGTGAAAACAAATTTTACAAAGGACTCAAAAATACCTATCAGCATTAAACACCTACCGGTCCATGCTCCCAGCCACCCGGCAGAGACTGGAAATAATAGCACCTCCTCCACTGCTGGACAGCACCAACCAGCAAAAAGTGAGCTTCCCAGAACAAAAATCCCAGTCTCTAAAGTACTTGTAAGGCGGGTCAGTAATAAAGCTATAACTGGAACTTCAGGGAAAACTGCACCACATGAACCAGCCAGAAAGTAACTGGAGCAATCATGGATAAGCCAGGCAGTGGGCCACTATTGTCTCATAGGCCAGCTGGCAGTTCAAGGTCATTGCATTGTAAGCAAATCGTCACGTAATCCAGGGCAAATTTCATCCACGTTCCCAAAAAATGTGCACTTTTTTATTTTATTTTATTCTTTTTATTCGTACATTTGTGGCATACTACTGTGCACCCATTTAGGATGTTTTAACTCCAACACAAAACAAGGTTTGTATTGTTTATTACTGGGGGAATGTCAAAATGATACAAAGAACCTTTGGAGACTAGGTATTAATATAAGACACTGATATAGAAGTCTGTATTAACATTGCTACAAAGTCATGAATTTCAGAAGCAGTTTTATACAGGGTTGCCTATCTGACCCTCTCCTTCAGGGAGAAAATGCTCTGTTCCTGGACTTCCCTGGTAATGTATGATTGCCATCACCTGTGGTGAAATACCTTTCTTATCAATTACCTAGCTGCCCACAGGCGATGTCAATCATACATTACCAGGTAAGTCCAGGAACAGCATTTTCTCCCTGAAGGAGAGGGTCAGGTAGGCAACCCTGGTTTTCTTTGAACAGACAGGGATGAGATTTATGGCAAGTGCTGAAACACTCAGCTAAATATGATATACAAGTTTGCCGTTTGAAGCAAATGCTTCGAAAGCTAGTATGCTACCTTGTGATTGCCTCTGTGTTTGTGCACAAACGGACACTAGACAATATATATATATATGTGTGTGTGTGTGTGTAAAGGAATGTATACACAAGGAGAGGTAGCCCCACCCCAGGCTGATATGGTTTTTCATATTGTAGCCAATTAAAAAGGTCAATATTGGTTGTTGCAGTAGCTCTAAAGCAGGTACGTCCAAACTGTGGCCCTCCAGCTTTTGTTAAACTACACATCCCAGCTTGCCTTGCCATAGCTTTAGCAATTCCTAATAGCAAAACTGTAGCAAGGCATGATGGGACTTGTAGTTTCACAACAGCTAAAGGGCCATAGTTTGGACATGCCTGCTCTAAAGAAACATCATTGTTGGACATCTTAAAACTTGTGTTGGAGAAGACATTTGTTTTGCCCTTGAGCAGTAACTAACCTGAAATACGAAAGAAAAATATTACTGTACTAAGATACAATTTTTATTTCATACTATACAAAATTATATCACTGAGCTATTGCAATTCAGAAAAAGCTTATTTAAATGCATTTACATCTTGGTGCAACGCTCTCATTGCTAAGAAATCCCCACTCCTAGGCCATAACATCTGTGGGTGGGCCACACCCTGTTGGAAAGGGGCGTTGTGCTGCTTTTCAGCACTAGGGGTGCTCTCCATGCATTCAGTCTGATAGGGCTTGAGGTGTGCACTTATTGGGACACCTGGTTGAATGACCATTTTTTGTATTTATTTACTATTAGTAGTCATCCAAAGTGGACAACCCCTCTATATCATTGATATTCGAGGTCTCCTTTTGTCATTTGGACAGCTGTCAGAGTTGCTGTTGCTGTCTAGTCTTCAACTAGGAGCTAGGGTGACCAACTCATCCCTTTAATCCGGGACACATATTAATTACACAGGTTCTGTGGCAGTGTTTAAATCCAGGTGAAATGGAGTCTTGAGGTGTGGCAGTTTAAAACCAGGTGAAAGCCAGCCACAGAACCTGTGTAATTAATATGTGTCCTGGATTAAAGGGATGAGTTGGTCACCCTACTAGGAGGACTCCAAAGCTAACATCATACAGGAGGTGAGAACATCAGAACAATACGCCAAACCTAAAACTGGGCTTTTCCTATTCAATATCAATCATAAAATCTGTACCTTATTAGTTTTTATGTCTCTGGTTATGTTATGTGTAAGAGGCACCTGAAGGCTATATACACATTGGCTTTTGCAACGCATATAAAACTTAAATAAAATGCCCGCAATGAGTGATTTCAGCCACTCAGCTCCTAACTGATATTTTTCAAACACATCAGTTGGGAGCTGATTGGTCGGATTGCCGTTTAAGATGCTATACCAAGAATATCAGCAATTTACCGTCAAACATCGCCACTATGTTTGGCTGCGCACATATCAGCCACATATATGGTGCCGCCATTGCAACTTTTCCTTTACACCTCTGTTGGGGGAAAACTTGCGATGCGGAACCCGTCCATTGCTCTCCCCGTAGGGTTTACAATAATCTTTGATTGAGATGAACGCACATCAAATTGCAGTCCAATGTAACTGATATTCAAGTTAAAAATCCCCTTTAATTTTATAGGGTACAATGATATTTAATTCCGCAGTAGTTAGTTACCAACCCATCTATAACAGTAATGTCAGCACTGCTGGCTGTGCGTGCCTGAACACGGCAACATTTAAACATGGTTGCCTACCTGACCCTCTCCATGAGGGAGAAAATGCTCTGTTCCTGGACTTCCCTGGTAATGTATGATTGCCATCACCTGTGGGGAGCTGGGTAATTGATACGAAAGGTGTTTCACCACAGGTAATGGCATTACCAGGGAAGTCCAGGAACAGAGCATTTTCTACCTGACGGAGAAAGGTAGACAACCCTGCATTTAAATTGACCTGGTGCGCAAAACACTTGAATGCCACCCATAGAGGTGAGGTGCGTCGTTAGCCTTTAATTGCATAATCAGAGTTTCATTTGTATTCAAAATGTCAAATTCTATCCCCAGTGTGTACATAGCCTTAATCTAGTAGCTCCAGGTTTTAATTCGATATCAAACAATGGGAGATCTGTTTTCGAAGACCTAATTTATAGGGGCAGATTATTAACACTTGGACTGGGTGGCTCAGCTATTTAACCAGTTTTGCTTAATTTAAGACATCAGTTAAGGTCATACGTCCATATCATTTTACAATACAGTCGAGGTTATCTGTAGATAAACAGCGCTAATAATTCTACAGAGTTATTGGGTGTCCGAGAGACACAGGCCAGCACTGTACAGATCATAGAACAGAGGTATTGTTTTTTATTCACCTGAAATATAGAGCAGCATTTGTACATGTACAGCACGCGTATGGACCAAATTCCTTCTTTCATTGTGTACTATGTGGGCTTAAAATACTATCCCTTTAAACAGGGACACCTATGAATTACACAGGTTCTCTGGCTGGCTGACTGCAAGCTTGCGTTTCACCTGGTTCTAATCAGCCACAGAACCTTTGTAATTCATAAGTGTGCTGGTTTAAAGGGACAGTATGGTAAGTCTAGTACTATGTAAATATGTGTATATCTAATGAGTGTCATACAGTACATTCCGGTGTATATATGTGACTTTCATTGAGAGGCACCTGAAAGCATTAAGGAGGTAGGGTTCCCAAATATGTGGGCCTGAAAAAGAAACACAATTTAATATATGTTGCTATTTTTCTATATGTCTGTGTTGATATGGCAAGTAGAGAACTAATTTCATTACACATATGAGGAATGGATTATGACAGGTAACTGTGTTGGCTGGGGGTTAATGCAAAATAATAACCTCCTATGTAAGGCTGCAGAAATAGTAGGTAGGTGTTTCATTAAAGATTACTTTTTATTAAAACAACATTTCTCTGTGTATTCTCTGTCTAAACATTTGTGTGAATGTATAAACAATAGCACGCCATAAGGGATGCGGGGGTTAATACACTGGAGAGAGAGATGTGCCCACAATGCATTGCATCATGTTTCATCTTAGCCGCCTGTCTAACAAAGGAGCTGAGATTTACAGAGCTGACCTCTAGAGGCCAATAAGGGAATTACAAACATAACAGGTGATAAACAGAGATTCCTCTATATTTCTCCATAGTACTGTGATGCAGGCTATAGCAACCCTGCTGCTTCTTATTCATATTTGTGTGCCAGGGCAAAACGGAAAAAAAAACATAATTGGTTCTCTGTTTTTGACAAAATTGCCAGCATGCAATCATGTGCATATTGCAGAATTAGCATATTCCGTACAATTATTGCGCTTTATTAAATCTGTTGTTTTCTGGATACACAGAAGGTGTCACATAGAAATACAGAATGATCTCTTGTTTCCATGTTTTGCAGCAACAAACCCCAGGGCGTTTTATGCAGATTTGTTTTTTTTCCCCATCCATAGAGGATAAAAATAATAATCAGCATTAAGTAGATCTTGCCCTGTACTACGTGTAATCGCGGGCAAATTCCACACCGCAGAGTCTCCGTGCCATTTGCAGAATGTTGCATAGGATTACTGCTTGGTAAACAAACATCCACCCTCCCCTTGCATTTATAGAGGGACCTGTCTGACATCACAAAGGCGTGCATGTTATGGTTCTGTCAGGATTTACTAGTGGTAAGAGATATGTTTGGGTGAATATGTATGCTCCAGGTTATACAGTAATATGTATGCTCCAGGTTATACAGTAATATGTATGCTCCAGGTTATACAGTAATATGTATGCTCCAGGTTATACAGTAATATGTATGGCCAGGTTATACAGTAATATGTATGCTCCAGGTTATACAGTAATATGTATGGCCAGGTTATACAGTAATATGTATGCTCCAGGTTATACAGTAATATGTATGCTCCAGGTTATACAGTAATATGTATGACCAGGTTATACAGTAATATGTATGGCCAGGTTATACAGTAATATGTATGGCCAGGTTATACAGTAATATGTATGGCCAGGTTATACAGTAATATGTATGGCCAGGTTATACAGTAATATGTATGCTCCAGGTTATACAGTAATATGTATGGCCAGGTTATACAGTAATATGTATGGCCAGGTTATACAGTAATATGTATGGCCAGGTTATACAGTAATATGTATTGCCAGGTTATACAGTAATATGTATGCTCCAGGTTATACAGTAATATGTATGCTCCAGGTTATACAGTAATATGTATGGCCAGGTTATACAGTAATATGTATGGCCAGGTTATACAGTAATATGTATGGCCAGGTTATACAGTAATATGTATGCTCCAGGTTATACAGTAATATGTATGCTCCAGGTTATACAGTAATATGTATGGCCAGGTTATACAGTAATATGTATGCTCCAGGTTATACAGTAATATGTATGCTCCAGGTTATACAGTAATATGTATGGCCAGGTTATACAGTAATATGTATGGCCAGGTTATACAGTAATATGTATGGCCAGGTTATACAGTAATATGTATGGCCAGGTTATACAGTAATATGTATGCTCCAGGTTATACAGTAATATGTATGGCCAGGTTATACAGTAATATGTATGGCCAGGTTATACAGTAATATGTTAGTACTAGGTTATAGAGTTAATATGTATGGCCAGGTTATACAGTAATATGTATGGCCAGGTTATACAGTAATATGTATGGCCAGGTTATACAGTAATATGTATGCTCCAGGTTATACAGTAATATGTATGCTCCAGGTTATACAGTAATATGTATGCTCCAGGTTATACAGTAATATGTATGGCCAGGTTATACAGTAATATGTATGCTCCAGGTTATACAGTAATATGTATGCTCCAGGTTATACAGTAATATGTATGACCAGGTTATACAGTAATATGTATGGCCAGGTTATACAGTAATATGTATGGCCAGGTTATACAGTAATATGTATGGCCAGGTTATACAGTAATATGTATGGCCAGGTTATACAGTAATATGTATGCTCCAGGTTATACAGTAATATGTATGGCCAGGTTATACAGTAATATGTATGGCCAGGTTATACAGTAATATGTATGGCCAGGTTATACAGTAATATGTATTGCCAGGTTATACAGTAATATGTATGCTCCAGGTTATACAGTAATATGTATGCTCCAGGTTATACAGTAATATGTATGGCCAGGTTATACAGTAATATGTATGGCCAGGTTATACAGTAATATGTATGGCCAGGTTATACAGTAATATGTATGCTCCAGGTTATACAGTAATATGTATGCTCCAGGTTATACAGTAATATGTATGGCCAGGTTATACAGTAATATGTATGCTCCAGGTTATACAGTAATATGTATGCTCCAGGTTATACAGTAATATGTATGGCCAGGTTATACAGTAATATGTATGGCCAGGTTATACAGTAATATGTATGGCCAGGTTATACAGTAATATGTATGGCCAGGTTATACAGTAATATGTATGCTCCAGGTTATACAGTAATATGTATGGCCAGGTTATACAGTAATATGTATGGCCAGGTTATACAGTAATATGTTAGTACTAGGTTATAGAGTTAATATGTATGGCCAGGTTATACAGTAATATGTATGGCCAGGTTATACAGTAATATGTATGGCCAGGTTATACAGTAATATGTATGCTCCAGGTTATACAGTAATATGTATGCTCCAGGTTATACAGTAATATGTATGCTCCAGGTTATACAGTAATATGTATGGCCAGGTTATACAGTAATATGTATGGCCAGGTTATACAGTAATATGTATGCTCCAGGTTATACAGTAATATGTATGCTCCAGGTTATACAGTAATATGTATGCTCCAGGTTATACAGTAATATGTATGGCCAGGTTATACAGTAATATGTATGGCCAGGTTATACAGTAATATGCACGCACCAGTGTATACGGTTAATAGGTGTCTGTCAGGGTATACAGTTACTGTGGACTGTAGGTGCCAGTATATATGATAAATATGCTTGTGCCAAGGTATACAAATAATATGCACATACAGTACAAAGGTATAGCGTAAATATGTATGTGCTAGGGTACACCGTTAATATGCTTGTGCCACAGACGACAGGGGTGGAAGGTTGACACAACCATTACGTCGGCAATGGGAAGATCGACAGTCAAAAGGTGAAATAAACAGGTGGTATTTTATGCCCTACCATCTACAAGGGTGTGGAGGGGCAATAAAATAGTGTGCCAAGCACAGCGAGGCACCGGGCCTGAAGCATGGTGAGCGCAGCGGGCCTTGTGAGGGGACGCGGTACACATACGGTGTCCGTGTCGACTTATGTCAACATAGACACGGAAAAAATGTGCAAAAATCATGTTGACTTTCTGACTGTCGACCTTCCCATTGTTGACTTAATGCTTGTGTCGACCTTCCAACCCTGTCAACCTATTTCATGTGTCGACTTAAGCCCCGTTGACCTTTAGGGGTTTACCTAATGTATGTGGATCTTAAAACTGTCAACCCTATGACCCATATATGGGTAAGTTCTAGGTTCCAGAGTATGCCTTTACTATGTATGTGCCAGTGTATATGGGAAGTACTGTATGTATGTGCCAGTGTATACGGTTAATATGTATGTGCCAGTGTATATGGGAAGTACTGTATGTATGTGCCAGTGTATATGGGTAAAATGTATGTGCCAGTGTATATGGGAATTCCTGTATGTATGTGCCAGTGTATATGGGTAATATGTATGTGCCAGTGTATATGGGAATTCCTGTATGTATGTGCCAGTGTATATGGGTAATATGTATGTGCCAGGGTATATGGGGAGCACTGTATGTGTGTGCCAGTGTATATGGGTAATATGTATGTGCCAGGGTATATGGGGAGCACTGTATGTGTGTGCCAGGGTATATGGGTACTATGTATGCACCAGGGTATATAGGTACTATATATGCACCAGGATATATGGGTAATATGTATGTGCCAGGGTATATAGGTACTATATATGCACCAGGATATATGGGTAATATGTATGTGCCAGGGTATTTGGGTAATATGTATGTGCCAATGTATATGGGAAGTACTGTATGAATGCTCCAGGGTATTTGGGAAGTACTGTATGTGTGTGACAGGGTATATGGGTAATATGTATGTGTGTGCCAGTGTAAATGGGTACTATGTGTGCACCAGGATATATGGGTACTATGAATGCACCAGGGTATATGGGTAATATGTATGTGCCAAGGTAAACAGTTGCTTTCATTGTTCCCTTGGATCAAGCATTCAGTGATTGAAAACATTGGCTCTGTTGTTTTAATCCTCTGTCTGTCAACGGATTAACATTGTTATCCGTACATTAACAGACTTGTCAGCGCTGAATGAAAGATCAGACTGCAGACATGTTAAACGATGAACCACACAAACCCTTTGCCTCTGGATTATACAATTTTGGATATAATGATACAAGGGTCACATACAATAGTGTGGAGCTGGCATATTGGTGGAGCCACCTCCTGGCTACACCAATATGCCATACTCTGAGTGGGCCTATAGCATTGCTACCATAAACTACATGTATGCTACTTGGGTCCTATAGGAGAAATAGCAATATATTAAATTATTATTAGTAGTAATAACAATAATAATAATGATTCAAAATACAAGCCATATTTGCCTCCACAAATTCTGATTTTGTGTACAGGAGATGGGGGAGGGGAGAAGCTGGGATCCGCACACAGTTGTCATTACCCTCTCTTGTGTGTTTACAATTTAGTGGGGGGGGTATTTCCTTATAAGGAAGAGGCCGCCTGTTATCTGAGTAGTTAGGCGGGGGTGCTATCCAGGCAAATGGGTACAATGGTTGTATAAGAAAAAGAAAGAGTTTGCTCGGCGGATGCACACCAAAGAAGTTGATTTCTGTTTTATTTAAAACTTAACCTTTATTGGTTTATTTAAAAAAAAAAGGGGGGAGAGAAATAGAGGGGGCCTTGATATCTGTGTTCCTTTCTGTTGTGTGGAATCACAGGTCATGGTCCGCTCCGCTCATTGTGAATTTGAGTAGAGGTTAAAAACTTACGACATACATAGACACACACATATCAAGGGCCTTATTTTGGTTCAGTCTTTCTGACAAAATCCTTCTTAGATGGACAAAACCATGTGCAGTGCAGGGGGGGCAGATGTAACATGTGCAGAGAGAATTAGATTTGGGTGGGGTTTTACTTCAAAGTGAGATCTATATTGCAGTGTAAAAATAAAGCAGCCAGTATTTTCCCTGCACAGAAACAAAATTACTCACCCAAATCTAATTCTCTCTGCACATGTTACATCTGCCCCCCTGCACTGCACATGGTTTTGCCCATCTAAGAAGGATTTTGTCAGAAAGAATGAACCAAAATAAGGCCCTATTGAGGTGCTTGTGCTTGGTAACCTTTACGGTGCACAAGCACCTCACTATATATTTGTGTGTCTATGTATCTCGTAAGTTTTTAACCTCTACTCAAATTCACAATGAGCAGAGCGGACCATGACCTGTGAATCCACACAACAGAAAGGAACACAGATATCAAGGCCCCCTCTATTTCTCTCCCCCCCTTTTTAAAAAAAATAAACCAATAAAGGTTAAGTTTTAAAAAAAAACAGAAATCAACTTCTTTGGTGTGCATCCGCCGAGCAAACTCTTTCTTTTTCTTATACCTCCACAAATTCTAAAATGAAACAATATATGAAAGTGACCTGCACGATGATATTATATGCCATTTTATCTTTGTGTATATTGTAGTATTCACAGCACATATGTAATATCATATTATCCCTTAATTCGTTGCTTTGTTCACTTGTACAACACACAGGGAGACCAACTATAGGGTGACATTTGTTTTGTAATGACAAGGGCCAGCATAATGTACCCTTTTAACAAAAGCCCGCCCTGATGGTTAATAGTTTATAATGTTGCATGGTTTTCCATGTATCATGTGATTACCATAGCAAGTCACATGGTACAGTGGGCAGAGAGTCTTTGGAACACGAGTCTGAGCTCTTCACTCTCACAATTTCCCTATCAAATACAAGTAACCACATTATGGGGGTGATTCTGGATGGCTTGCTAAGCAGTGAAACTTTTCTGCTTAGCAAGCCTTCTAATGCCGCCCGCCGAATGTGTGAATGCCCGCCCCCCCTCCCCCCACCACAGTGTGCACTTCCCCACCACATTCGCAGGGTAGAGTACAGGGGCAAAATCATACAATGGTCGCCAACCATCAAATTATTTTTCCCCTGCTTACAAATCTAAGTCAGGTTGACTTAGGCTGACTTAGATTTGCGGCGACTGATCTGAGAACGAGGCGGGAGGCTGACGTCCTGTGACATCAGCCATCTGCGTTCGCATGGGGACTCTCAGCATTTTCCTGGGTGCACCCACTGTTTTTGTGGGTATGCCCAGGAAACGCTGGGCATCCCCATGCGATGCCCCCAGGCCACCTCCGTCCCACCCCACCCCCCCGTGCAAGTGACACAGCACCCATGCAAGTCGCCAAAGGTGCCCACACAGCAGCCCTGCACATGCCCATATGCGAATACGCACAATGGCAGCGCTAAAACATTGGTCCCCGAATCGAACACGCCGGGAAACCGGGTGAATTAGAATGAGGGACTATATACAACCAACTCCACCTCTCCCATCCTGGAATCAGTGTTGCCTCCTATATACATTTTATGTACATTTTGCTACATGCTGCAGAAAAACATTATTTGATAGCTGAATATAGAGTTTGTCTCCCCCATAAAATCTTCCTTATGTTTCGTTTAATCTCCTTTCCTCCAATTTCATTCTGTGCCCTCTTGTTCTAGAAATCCCTTTGTGTTGTAACACTGTACGCTGCATTCTGAACTCTGCTAATACCCTTGATATATTAAACCTCTGTCCTTTTCTCCTCTAAACTATACTATAAAATCTGAGAAGGGGGAGGGGAGCGCCTGATCAGCCGAATCCATCTTTAGCCGGACCGGGCCTCAGTTGCCTGAGAAACCCCCTCTCTCTGAAATGCCCCAGGACCGAAAATACAGTGAAATGACAGGGAAGAACACATGGCATGCTAGGGATATGTCTGTGTCAAGTGAAGAATTTGGATTACACTGTGCTGACTCCCTACTGATCTATTTGGAACATACATTTTCTCTATCCCTTCAGTACTGGTGCTCACTTGGGCTAAACACATACAATTACCCCTTATTGTTTCCCGTTCACAGTAGTTCGTAACTATGGCAATTAATTATTTCATTCATACTGTTACAGCTGCCTCTTTGCTTATATACCGGAGCACTTTGGGAATTTTGCTAATGAGACTTACCCATTTAGTATAACATTTACACTTGTCAACATCTTTGCCTCCAGGAGTGTAAAAAGCTAATATGACTTCTGTACTATATTAATAGTATATTAATATAATGCACATTTGAAATCATTTCCTGTACCATCTGGATTTCATTTGTGCATTTACTACATTAGAAATATTATTTAGCAAACCTGTAAAATGAAGAAAAGCCGCAGCGGCGATGGGTCATCCATCGACATTAGGCTGACAGGCATTGGGTCGACATGGCTTTGTCGACACCTGAAATAGGTCAACATGCCTAAGGTCGATGCAAGCATTAGGTTCACAATGTCTAGGTCGGCAGCCAAAAGGTCAACATGGGTTTTTGCTCCCAATGTCGACATAGTTGACATGGACACCACGTACCCTTGCATGGCTCACTGCCCTCGCCATGCTTGGCACACTATTCTGTTTTCTCTATCCATGCCCTAGTGGATGGTAAGGAATGAAATACTGCCTGTCGGCACTTGCCGGCTCAAAAAAATGTGAAAATCCCATGTCTACCTTTTGACTGTCGACCTAGTCATTGTCGACCTAATGCTTGCGTCGACATTCCATCCATGTCGACCTTAGGTATGTCGACCTATTTCAGATGTTGACCTAAGCCATATCGACCTTCAGTGGTCGACCCAATGGATGTGGACCTTTTCTGTGTCTGCCTAATGACCGTATACCACCAGTCATAGCATAGGGTAAACGAAGACCGGGGTATTCATCAAAGAGAGAGAGAGAAAATTGCGAGAACAAAAAGTAGTAACCAATCAGCTTCTGCCAATTTTCAAACCTAATTCAGGACTAGTTAGAGAATCAGCAGCTACCTGTGATCATAAAAGCCGCCGGCCAGACAGAAAGGAGAAATGCTATTTGTGATGCATTCGCAAAAAACGGAACAGTCAAACAGTTTTTTCCATCAGCACCAGTCTACGGCTTCCACCAATCTGCTTAAGAACCAGGCTGGAAGCGGTCATCGCTGGCATCACAGATCCGCCTAGAAAATGCCTGGGAACATCTTCATTATCACAATTACACTCAGAAACCGTCGTGTTTTAGTCCCTAAAACGCTGTCTTCCTGTCACTCAAACTGCGACTGCTATGAGACTGTTATGTGACTGCTATGAGACTGTTATGTGACTGCTATGAGACTGTTATGTGACTGCTATGCGTACAGATAGAAATTGCAGCCGAATATTCACAGTCGTTTATTAATCGAACCAATTGTAAATTCTCTAATTAGCGATCTATTCTGAATTAATACAATAGCCTGTAACATGTAAATTAGAAGCTGTTTGGCTAGTACTTTACCTCTGACAAGTTTCTCTCTCAAGCCCCATACACACTAGAGGGCTGGGGCCATGGCCGATATAGTTAAGAATATGCATCCACACCGAATGATATTGGCCGCCGATATCATTCGGTGACGTCACCAGGGACCATTGAACATGCAAGTTGTTTGGCTATATTGCCAAACTGACCTGCACGTTCGGTAGATATCAGTCATCGTTAATGATGCATGGGAGCAGGGCTATTTTTCAGCAGGCTCCAGCAGGAACTGTGGCCCTTATTCTAGTTCACTCTTTCTGACAAAATATTTCTTAGATGGACAAAACCATGTGCACTGCAGGTGAGGCAGGTAAAACCCCACCCAAATCTAATTATCTCTGAACAAGTAACACCTGCCTCACCTGCAGTGCACATGGTTTTGTCCATCTAAGAAATATTTTGTCAGAAAGAGTGAACTAGAATAAGGGCTACAGTTCCTGCTGGAGCCTGCTGAAAAATAGCCCTGCACGGGAGCAAGTATTATCCATCACCTCTAATCATGTGTACACACTAAGTCGATTTCAGGTAGGGAGTAAATAAAAATCAGTAATAGTTTTATTTATGTAGCGCTCCTTCAGCAGGAATCAAGGCACTTTACATGCATCAAAAACAAGGCACACAGACATAAAAAAGTAAACGTACAGATGGAGCCACCATCATTATTGCAAGGGCTGGCCCCACCATCAGTCGGAAGGGGGTGCGCGCAGGAGACTCTTGCGTGCCCCGTTCCGACAGAGCTCCCAGCTGCCGTCCACCATCTCCATGTCGTGTTCGCCTCTCCGCATCAACTCCCCTAACCCTGCCCATCTCCCTGAAGCGGAGATGGGCAGGGTTCACGTCCCCTGCCGGCCAAAAGCTGGGAAGCACGGTGCGTGTGAGACCCAGTCAGATGGAGCGCTTCTCCGCCGGCGATCTCCAGCAGGGGCATTCTGGCGATCCCCGGCGCTGGCTCAGAGGCGCTCCATCTGTAGAGTGTAAAATAAGTGTATTGCAGGATTGGTGCAGGCATTTGGGGTATTTCCATCCTCACAAGGTGCCAGGTAAAGAAGCTGCAGTAACTTCACATTTTATAAATTGATCATTTTCAACTATGGGGATAATTCAGACCCGATCGCTTCTCTGCTAATTTACAGAGCCCTGATAGCTATCTGCCACCATTCAGAGTGAAATCTCCCCCGTGCAAGCCTCGGCAAATAGCAAATAGCTAAAGCAGCAAATAACAGATCGGCAAATAGCTGCAAATCCATTCACAACTAACTTCCCATTGAATGATTTTCCCAGTCTGGGCTTAACCCGGGATCTACTCGGACGGTACAATAGAAACAGGCTGTTGGGGCCGGAGCTGGCGTCACACGCCTTCCCTGACGGCATTTTCCCTGAGACTCCCAGAAAACTTTCAATGACCACCCCCAAGCGCCGTCTTCCTGTCAATCAACTTGCAAATAGCTTGCTATTAAGAAAGATGCTGGATTTTATAACTGCTATACTCACGCATGCACAGTTGATTGATAATTGGCTCGGCTGGGGATCAGGGACCGGATGTACTAAAGGGAAAATGCGGTAAAACAGGGGTTTTACCGCATTTTCCTATTTACCATCACCTGTCCGCGCCGTTTTCGCTTGGCAGGGTATCACCACCCAGAGGGTGGCGATACCCTATAGAAGCCTATGGGCTTCTATCGCCGTCCGCGCGCCCCCCTCCCGTCCTCCTTTGATCTCCTTCTCCCCCAGCAGGTGTCACAGCCGGGAGGACATCCGGCTGGAGGGGGGAGGAGGAGACGCAGGGGGACACTGGCAGCCGCCGGGATGTGACGGAGACCCCCGCAGACCACATCAAAGGTATCGGGGGGTTTCCGTCACCGCAACCCGATGCTAGCCACATATGTTAGTACATATGCGGCAGCATCGCGACGGCTGCCATGCGAAGGGTGACGATGTATATTAATACATCCCGCCCCAGGTCTGAATAAGCAAGTAAGTACGTTTTATTTCTATAGCTTTCTCCAACAGGACTCAAGGCGCTTTACAGACATCAAAAACAATGCACATAATACAGAGGGTTTGGGTAGTACAGCAATAGACAAGTCACACAGACATAAAAGAAAGCCGTGAGAGCACAGTAGGCACAATGTAGTGTTGGTGCAGGCATTTTGGATAATAGCTTCCATGGGTTGTGTATTCCACCCTAACAAGGTACCAGGGGAGGCAGCCCAGATGGGCGCACTGCGTAGTATTACCCTGGGTAGAATAGGTCACTCCTAGAAGAAACAACACAAAATGGGTACTTTCAGTGTAGATAGGGTCCCAACCATAGAGACAGGTCCATGTATTTTTCACCCCATCCACAAGTGTACCAGCCATGAGGTAGCCATGTTGGGTGCATTACAAAGGTTACAGGGTGGGAGGTGAGCCATACAAGGGCCCAATGCAGATATGGGAAAGCAGATGCTTGTGTAGCAAAGCAATATACCCTGCACGGAAACATCCAGGTGAAGCACATCCTGCCTGCAGAAGAACCATCTGAAGCAACCATCTTGGGTACACTGCAAAGGTCACTGCTGGCAGGGTGTACAATTCATGGCTCTGTGTGTGTGTGTGTGTGTGTGTGGGGGGGGGGGGGGGGGGGGGGGTAGTCACAAGGATGCTGGAGTTAGAGAGTCACTAGGGGGCTGAAAGACACAATGATGTTGGAGATACACTGGGGGTTCAACACTTCAAGTTACAAGGAGTCTGGGGCTGTGGAGACACAAGTGGCGGGCGTTGTAGAGACATAGGGAAGGGGGATGAGGCTGGAGAGGTACAGGGGGTGAAACTGTCTGGAGAGATACAGTTGGAAAAAGGCCGCAGAGACACTGAAGGAATGTGGTTGGATACATAGCTGGGATTAGGCTATAGAACAGGGATGGGGAGCCTTTGGCCCTCCAGCTGTTGTTGAACTACACATCCCAGCATGCCCTGCAACATTTTTAGCGTGACCAAATTGCAAAACTTCAGCAGCGCATGCTGGGATGTGTAGTTCAACAACAGTTGTAGGGATAAAGGTTCCCCATCCCTGCTATAGAGACACAGGCAGGCTGGATCTGGGAAAACACAGGGTGACTGAATCTGAAGAAAAACATGGGGCGATGAAGCGGAAAAGAACGAGGGGAAGCAGCTGGGGATTATACACAACTGTCAGGATTAGAAGGAAATGGTTTAGGACAGTAATATTTGATAAGGCAACAACTCTACAGAAACCATACTACAGAAATACAGTGCCAAATACAGATTAGTAATATAAAATGGTTTTATCTGGTAAATTCACTTTTTAATCTGCAACAAAACTTATTTCACAATCTTTTTAAACCCGCTTTTATATGATGACGACATTGGATATATATACACCTACAAATACATACGGCTTCCTGACCATGGCCCTTATTCTGAATCGTGCGGTACGGCCCGCGTGCGGCCGTACCGCCGATGTTTTCAGTCTGCACATGCACAGAGGTCAATCTGCGCATGTGCAGCCCAATTCGCCGCAGACGTAGTTCGTCCGCCGCAAAGGGGGCGTATAGGGGCGTGAGGGGCTTCATACCCTCATTTCCCTATGCATACGCCCCGCGTTTCATGGGCGTTCCCATGCAAACGCGGGGCGTATGCATGCTAATGAGGGTATGACGCCAGTGATGGGGGCGGGAAGCTGACGTCGCCGGATGTCAGCTCTCAGCCCCCATACAAGCTATCACACGGACGATTGTCCGTGTGGTCTCAGCTTGCGGGACCTGGTGGGGCGTGCGGCCCTGCCTTCGATGGTCGCCGACCATCGAATGCAGGGGGCAGCTTCCACCATGGTGGAGGCGTACGCCCCACCATTTTCTTGCGGATCGCCAGCCGTCCGTGTACGGACGGCCGTGGCGATCCGTATCGTGGGCGGGGATTGGTTTGTGCGGCCGGAGCACCGTGTGCGGCTCCGGCCGCACAGATCTGAATAAGGGCCCATGTGATTTTCTATGTGAATACTGAACATCGACTGAAGTAACCATCTGCCCAGGTAAGTATAATTTCTTCAGAGGTTTCCAATGCAGAGCAACTGTAATGGGGCCTACACATGTAGAGATTTAGGGGCTATTCTAAGCAATCTCACTAGATCACTCTGTGTGTAGGGGCCACAGCAATTGCAAATGGACATGGGTTTTTTCGCAGTTGACATGGACACTAAAACTTAGCACCGCGTCCAGGGGTTAAAGTGAGGGGAAACGGGAGTTTAGGCGGATGGTAGGACATGAAATACCGTCAGCACATGTCGGCTCAAAAAAAAGTGAAAAACCTCATGCCTACCTTTTGATTGTCGACCTTCACATGTAGACCTAATGACCCTGGCGACTTAACCCATGCTGACCTTCAGCCATGTCGTCCTTCCTGCATGTTGACCTTCAGTCATGTTGACCTTTATGCATGTCCACCTAGTGGTGTCGACCTAAAGCTTGTAGACCTAGCGTCCATATAAGGCTGCCCCCGCCACACCCCGCTGCTCCCGGTGCGCAGGCTTCTGTTCTCCTTCAATTCCGGATGCTGACGACCATTTAGGATGCACCATCTGGTGAGTGAGCCAATCATAGCTTGCGTATCGGCAGCTGCTCTGATTGGCTGCCAGGCCACGAGCACCGATTGGCTTACAAGTTGACACCATATTTTAAATGGCTGCCAGTGTCCGGAGGTGGAGGAGAAGCCTGCACCCCTGGAGCAGTGGGATTAAACTGGGGCAGTGCAGCGGAAGGGGAGGTCCTCTACACTTCACACACCACCGCCCAAGTGACCAGGGGCGGGATGAATTAATATACATCGCCGCCCCTCACCTGCCAGCCGCCGCGATGCTACAGCATATGTAGTAACATATGCGGCTAGCATCGGGTTGTGGTAACGGAGACCCCTGAGATACCTGTAATGTGGTGTGCGGGGGTCTGCGTCACATCCCGGCGGCTGTCAGTGTCCCCCTGCGTCTCCTCCTTCCCCCTGCAGCCGGATGTCCTCCGGGCTGTGACACCTGCTGTGGGAGGAGGAGATCGATGGAGGACGGTAGGGGGGGTCGCGCGGACGGTGGCGATACCCTGCCAGGCGGAGATGGGGCGGACGGGTAATGGTACATAGGAAAATGCGGTAAAACCCCTGTTTTACCGCATTTTCCCTTTAGTACATCCCGCCCCAGAAGAGGCAGGCGGTAAGTGAGTGGGGCCCAGACTAGAAATCAGTCCCGGGCCCCAGAATTTCTAGTGGCAGCCCTATGTGGAAGCCCCTAAAAGAAGACTCTTAAGCCAACTGACCTGTACCTGACGGGGATACCCCCAAAACATGTACGGCCACATGATTTTGTGTTGCCGGCCTTGCACAAAAGACTCTCAGAAATTGTTTGGTCAGGTTACATTTCTTATTGTAATTTATTTAACAATCCACAACACAATCCAGCTCATCCCTAATTGTACATCTTATCTGATTAAATTGTTATTTTTTTGTGACCACATGGCTGCATGATAAGTCCATTTACATGCACTTATAATTAGTTTTGTGTTCCTATGATTCAGGCAATCCATTGTAGAACATACTGTACGTTCAAACTAATATAATAGTGAAAACTCTGATGCAACATAGAACGACTGTTAGAAACAA